>NW_028154228.1:0-2500 GCF_964211835.1 Anser anser | reverse complement strand
GGGTTAGGGTTAGGGTTAGGGTTAGGGTTAGGGTTAGGGTTAGGGTTAGGGTTAGGGTTAGGGTTAGGGTTAGGGTTAGGGTTAGGGTTAGGGTTAGGGTTAGGGTTAGGGTTAGGGTTAGGGTTAGGGTTAGGGTTAGGGTTAGGGTTAGGGTTAGGGTTAGGGTTAGGGTTAGGGTTAGGGTTAGGGTTAGGGTTAGGGTTAGGGTTAGGGTTAGGGTTAGGGTTAGGGTTAGGGTTAGGGTTAGGGTTAGGGTTAGGGTTAGGGTTAGGGTTAGGGTTAGGGTTAGGGTTAGGGTTAGGGTTAGGGTTAGGGTTAGGGTTAGGGTTAGGGTTAGGGTTAGGGTTAGGGTTAGGGTTAGGGTTAGGGTTAGGGTTAGGGTTAGGGTTAGGGTTAGGGTTAGGGTTAGGGTTAGGGTTAGGGTTAGGGTTAGGGTTAGGGTTAGGGTTAGGGTTAGGGTTAGGGTTAGGGTTAGGGTTAGGGTTAGGGTTAGGGTTAGGGTTAGGGTTAGGTTAGGGTTAGGGTTAGGGTTAGGGTTAGGGTTAGGGTTAGGGTTAGGGTTAGGGTTAGGGTTAGGGTTAGGGTTAGGGTTAGGGTTAGGGTTAGGGTTAGGGTTAGGGTTAGGGTTAGGGTTAGGGTTAGGGTTAGGGTTAGGGTTAGGGTTAGGGTTAGGGTTAGGGTTAGGGTTAGGGTTAGGGTTAGGGTTAGGGTTAGGGTTAGGGTTAGGGTTAGGGTTAGGGTTAGGGTTAGGGTTAGGGTTAGGGTTAGGGTTAGGGTTAGGGTTAGGGTTAGGGTTAGGGTTAGGGTTAGGGTTAGGGTTAGGGTTAGGGTTAGGGTTAGGGTTAGGGTTAGGGTTAGGGTTAGGGTTAGGGTTAGGGTTAGGGTTAGGGTTAGGGTTAGGGTTAGGGTTAGGGTTAGGGTTAGGGTTAGGGTTAGGGTTAGGGTTAGGGTTAGGTTAGGGTTAGGGTTAGGGTTAGGGTTAGGGTTAGGGTTAGGGTTAGGGTTAGGGTTAGGGTTAGGGTTAGGGTTAGGGTTAGGGTTAGGGTTAGGGTTAGGGTTAGGGTTAGGGTTAGGGTTAGGGTTAGGGTTAGGGTTAGGGTTAGGGTTAGGGTTAGGGTTAGGGTTAGGGTTAGGGTTAGGGTTAGGGTTAGGGTTAGGGTTAGGGTTAGGGTTAGGGTTAGGGTTAGGGTTAGGGTTAGGGTTAGGGTTAGGGTTAGGGTTAGGGTTAGGGTTAGGGTTAGGGTTAGGGTTAGGGTTAGGTTAGGGTTAGGGTTAGGGTTAGGGTTAGGGTTAGGGTTAGGGTTAGGGTTAGGGTTAGGGTTAGGGTTAGGGTTAGGGTTAGGGTTAGGGTTAGGGTTAGGGTTAGGGTTAGGGTTAGGGTTAGGGTTAGGGTTAGGGTTAGGGTTAGGGTTAGGGTTAGGGTTAGGGTTAGGGTTAGGGTTAGGGTTAGGGTTAGGGTTAGGGTTAGGGTTAGGGTTAGGGTTAGGGTTAGGGTTAGGGTTAGGGTTAGGGTTAGGGTTAGGGTTAGGGTTAGGGTTAGGGTTAGGGTTAGGGTTAGGGTTAGGGTTAGGGTTAGGGTTAGGGTTAGGGTTAGGGTTAGGGTTAGGGTTAGGGTTAGGGTTAGGGTTAGGGTTAGGGTTAGGGTTAGGGTTAGGGTTAGGGTTAGGGTTAGGGTTAGGGTTAGGGTTAGGGTTAGGGTTAGGGTTAGGGTTAGGGTTAGGGTTAGGGTTAGGGTTAGGGTTAGGGTTAGGGTTAGGGTTAGGGTTAGGGTTAGGGTTAGGGTTAGGGTTAGGGTTAGGGTTAGGGTTAGGGTTAGGGTTAGGGTTAGGGTTAGGGTTAGGGTTAGGGTTAGGGTTAGGGTTAGGGTTAGGGTTAGGGTTAGGGTTAGGGTTAGGGTTAGGGTTAGGGTTAGGGTTAGGGTTAGGGTTAGGGTTAGGGGTTAGGGTTAGGGTTAGGGTTAGGGTTAGGGTTAGGGTTAGGGTTAGGGTTAGGGTTAGGGTTAGGGTTAGGGTTAGGGTTAGGGTTAGGGTTAGGGTTAGGGTTAGGGTTAGGGTTAGGGTTAGGGTTAGGGTTAGGGTTAGGGTTAGGGTTAGGGTTAGGGTTAGGGTTAGGGTTAGGGTTAGGGTTAGGGTTAGGGTTAGGGTTAGGGTAGGGTTAGGGTTAGGGTTAGGGTTAGGGTTAGGGTTAGGGTTAGGGTTAGGGTTAGGGTTAGGGTTAGGTTAGGGTTAGGGTTAGGGTTAGGGTTAGGGTTAGGGTTAGGGTTAGGGTTAGGGTTAGGGTTAGGGTTAGGGTTAGGGTTAGGGTTAGGGTTAGGGTTAGGGTTAGGGTTAGGGTTAGGGTTAGGGTTAGGGTTAGGGTTAGGGTTAGGGTTAGGGTTAGGGTTAGGGTTAGGGTTAGGGTTAGGGTTAGGGTTAGGGTTAGGGTTAGGGTTAGGGTTAGGGTTAGGGTTAGGGTTAGGGTTAGGGTTAGGGTAGGAGGGTTAGGGTTAGGTTAGGGTTAG